>NC_136503.1:39948854-39986354 GCF_053919585.1 Euprymna scolopes
TGACCTTTGAGAACTCTACCAAACACCTCCGACAATTTTCGGTCTAAACATTTGAAATTTTAGATATACATTCCTTGGACATGGAGCTAACTTAATAACTTGATTTGAGCCCAAAACAATAAATTTTAAGGTGTAATAATAGCGTTCAAATTAAAAAAAAAAATTAACCGCTTTTTTTTCTCAACATACACATCCAAACATCCGGGCAACGCCGGGTTGAAATGCTAGCATATCTATCTATCTATCTATCTATCTATCTACCTATCTATCTATCTATAAAAGTGAAAGTGTCTGTCTGTCTGTCTGTGTATCTGTGTATCTGTGTGTCCGTATATGTACATTTCTCTACGAAATAACTCTGTCAATTTTTAGTCTACAGACTCGAAATTTGATATACAGGGTACTGAGGTTTGGGAAAATCGATGTGATCAGTTTTCGGTCAGAAATTTGCGATTAAGGGGTCAAAGTTCAACGATTTGACCTTTGAGAACTCTACCAAACTCCTCCGTCTAAACACTTGAAATTTTCGGTCTAAACACTTGAAATTTTAGGTATAGATTCATTGAACATGGATCTAACTTAATAACTTGATTTGAGACCAAAACAATAAATTTTAAGGGGTTATAATAGGGGTCAAAGTTAAAAAAATTGACCTCTTTTTTTTGCTCAACATACATTTCCAAATACCCGGGCAACGCCGGGTACTAATGCTAATATGTCTATAAAAGTGAAAGTGTCTGTCTGTGTGTCTGTGTGTGTACATTTTCCTACGCAATAACTCTGTCAATTTTTAGTCTACAGACTCGAAATTTGATATACAGGGTACTGAGATTTGGGAAAATCTTTATGATGCATTTTCGGCCAGAAATTTGGCTGTTAAGGGGTCAAAGTTCAACGATTTGACCTTTGACAACTCTACAAAACTTCTCCGACAATTTTCGGTCTAAACACTTGAAATTTTAGATATAGATTCCTTGTACATGGATCTAACTCTTAATAACTTGATTTGAGCCCAAAACAATAAATATTAAGGGGTCATAATAGGGGTCAAATTTAAAAAAATTGACCGTTTTTTTTTTTGCTCAGCATACACCTCCAAACACCCGGGCAACACCGAACACCCATGCTAGTATATCTATAAAAGTTAACGTGCCTGTGTGTGTGTGTCTGTGCACATTTCCCTACGCAATAACTCTATCAATTTTAAGTCTACAGACTCGAAATTTGATATACAGGGTACTGAGATTTGAGAAAATCGATGTGATTGGGTATCGGCCAGAAATTTGGCTGTTAAGGGGTCAAAGTCCAACGATTTGACCTTTGAGAACTCTACCAACCTCCTCCGATAATTTTGGGTATAAACAATTGAACTTTTAGATATAGGTCCCTTGGGCATGGATCTACCTTAATAACTTGATTTGAGCCCAAAACAATAAATGTTAAAGGGTCATAATAGGGGTTAAAGTTAAAAAGATTTGACTTCTGTGGTCTCTACCAAATTACTCAGACAATTTCTAGTCTAAACATTTGAAATTTTCCATAAAGGGTATCCAGAGATAGGGCACGTTTTTTTAATCGGTTTGGGTCGAAAATTTGAGGTACCAATATATAAATTATGTATGCATGTATGTTTGCATGTCTGCCTTACACTTTCGATAGAGATGGCGGATTTTCACAAGACCTTTTAGACGACAAATATCGAAAAATTGGCTAAAAACATTAATTTCTTCACCCTCAACAGGGCCCTTTTATTACAGCGAGCGGTCGCTTTCTTCGCCGATATTTTCAAAAGTTAATCCTCTCTTTTCTATTGTCTATCCTTAATTTAAACCTACGTCACTTCCGGTTTGGCGGTGGTCGTAACAGCAAAGACGTCACGTCTTTTCCTGTTCTTTTCCTCCTTCAGGATATGGGTTCGAGCTTGCCTTCCTACTACCATTTTTTTTTTTTGCTCCACACTCACCTCCAAACACCCGGGCAACGCCGGACAGTCATGCTAGTATATATATATATAAATTGGATGTTTATTTTAGAAATGTTTTTGATTTCAATATATTCCGTTTTTATTTACTGTGTTAAAGCTGTTATGGAAAAAAACAGAATAACCATTGAATAAGAATAAAGCTCATTGCATCTGTTTCATTGTAGCAGAGCATATATAATATAAAATTTTGCTAAAAACCTCTTGGAGTTTTAGCACATGTGTGTATATATATTTATATATATATATATATATATATATATATATATATATATATATATATATATATATATATATATATATATATATAGTGCCGGCAAAAAGAAAGTCCGAACTTGTAATTTTTTTTCAAAAATTGTAAATTCAGGCTAAATTTAATGTAACAGTTTAAACAAACTGTACCTCATTTGATTCGCCTTTTATTCCTATATAATTTTACTTGTTCATATTTAACTTTTAATTGAAATATTTTGTTCCCCATCAATTTAATAAATAACTTCAAATTGAGGAGGCAAAAAGAAGGCCCGCAGCAATAAAATCGCTTTAAACCAGCTTAAATTATCGCCCCTAAATCAGTTTAAAATATCCACTAACAGGCAACAAATCGTCTCTAATCGTATTTGTTTTTGTTCCAGGTTATACAGCGTAACATTTAGCCATATCCCACGACTTTCTCTTAGTGATCGTCAGGAGCTCATTAATCTCCACCTTTCTGGTTTATCTAATCGAGAAATCGTCTGCAAATTGAAATGTGATGAGAAAACGGTACGAAAGGCTGTGCAAAAGCACCAAAACACTGGTAGTGTTCGTGATATCCCTAAATTTGGTTGTACTAGAGTTATTTCTAACAGGGAAGATGATGCTATCAAGATCCGCAGTTCAAGTAACAGATTTGAAACGGCTCCCCAAATCCAACAACAGTGCAATTTTGTTAAAAAGTGGTCTCTTTCTACTGTCAAGAACAGATTAAAGGAATTTAATTTGCGAGGATATGTTGCAAGACGCAAGCCAATTATTTCTGTAAAGAACAGAAAGCGCCGTCTAGACTTAATCAGCTGCAATGAAGATCATGACTCTTCATAGTGGTCAAAAGTGCTTTTTAGTGACGAAAGCAAGTTCAATAGGAAAGGCAGTGATGGTAGGCAGTACGTCCGTCGGAAGAAAGACGAAGAATTATATCCTAGGCGCTTAGTTTCAACGCTGCAAGGTGGTGGAGGTTCAGTTTTGTTGTGGGGCATTATTAGTACCAATGATCCAGGGCCTATAGTTCACTTGCAAAGTCGAATTAATTCAACCAAGTACATCAATATGTCGACTGAGCATTTTCTACCATCATTTGGTTGGAATTTGGATCTTCATGCAGGATAATGCTTCCATTCATACAGCTTGCAATGTCAAGAGCTTCCTGGAAGAGCATAGTATTCCGTGGTTGGATTGGCCTGCACAATCTCCAGACCTCAGTCCTATCGAAAACGTATGGCATTACATCAAGCAACAGCTAAGCAACGATAAAATTTCAAATTTGGAAGAGCTTTGGACAAAAATTAAAGGAAAAAGTTGCATGCCCTTTCCCCGTAGTATTGCTGCAGTTCAATTCAAGGAATTCCGAAAAGATTGCAAGCTGTCAAATTGCAGAAGGGCTATGCTACTAAATATTAACTAGTTCATTGTGTTCCTGTTGTATTTGTGTTGCATTAATGTCCTAAAGTTACATTTAAATAACAATTTTCCATTGTGCGGGCTTTCTTTTTGCCTCCTCAATTTGAAGTTATTTTTTTAAATTGATGTGAACACTAGAATATTTCAATTAAAACTCAAATATGAACAGGTAAAATTGTAGAAGAATAAAAGGCCAATCAAATGAGGTATATTTTGTTTAAACAGTTACATTAAATTTAGCTTGAATTTTGCAGCTTTTGAAAAAAAATTACAAGTGCGGACTTTCTTTTTGCCGCATGTGTATATGTATACTTCAGCAAAGTTTAAAAACAATATGAGTTTATTGTGGAGAATTCTGTTCCCTAAAGAAGGGGACGCTCTAAATGGGTGCAAACTTTTTCGTAATTGGATCCATCCTCATTACCCCGTCGTGGTGGGGGCCTTGAAGGGAGGGATAATATCTGTGAAAATGACTCGAACAGAACCTTACTTTCTTCTGCTATAAATGCCAATACTAAGCATTCTACCCGAGCAGACCCCAGCAGGCTTCCTATTCAAGTCTACCCGGTCCATACGTAGGTAGCACTAGATCTGCTCGGCTGTCATTCAAAAGTTGGCCTCCTGCATACCAGTCTTGCTTAAGAAAAGTAAACCAACTCTTAGTGAGACAGTCTTTTTTCTGCCCGTGAAACACTTTCCAATATCCCCTGGGCGTTGAGTATGTAATTCATAAGTCAGGGTAATGAGTTCACACCGGCAGAATCCCCCTCCCCTTCCTTTCCTCCACCCTTCTAGGACCCACACATAACACCTGAAATGGCCGTGATGGTTTAGTAGATGGAGGTTGGAAAATGATAGCAGTGGAAGGGGGTGTGGGGAGGCGCCGTTAAAAATGTTAATCCAGCACAGTCAAGAGTCAAGAAGCATTTTTATCTCCTTTGTCTTAGGGCACCACCCGCGATTCTCGTCCCCCCCTGACAATTTCCAGAAAACAAGCCCAACGACCAGCCTCACATCGTTGAAGTATCGAACTCACTTTCTTTTGAACCCCATCCCATAAAGAAGAAACAAGCTTCTTGTACAAATATGTTCTTCTATATTCTTCAAGAAATTCGTCAGGCGTTTCTGAATTTGAATGTGGAAGCTGTCAGTATAAAATCTACACGATATATACTGCCGCGCGGGCGGTCGGGTTTCGATCCTCACTTGAGGTAGTTGCCTATCTAGCCGCACTGATAAGCTATGATACAGCGAAACAGTACTGTGTGTGGATGACTATAATGATTCTTATTTTGAGTTGAGCATATTGGGAAGTGATGCACGATATAGCCTTAGCGTATTAAAAGATGCTCTTTGCGTAAACAAATCGAGCTTAGGTATTCGGACGACGTCAAAACATCGTTAATTCACTACCCGCACAGCAGCTGCCGATTTACCATAATGGTTCAAAGCCTTGACTGTCGCACGGGCGGTCGGGTTTCGATCCTGGTTTGAGGTAGTTACCTGTCTAGCCGCACTGATGAACTGTGATACAGCAAAACAGTACTGTATGTGGATGACTATATATATATATATATATATATATATATATATATATATATATATATATATATAATTCTTTATTGTCATTTTACCCTGAACAAGATGCAGAGTCACTTAGTCGTAAGGGGCCACTATTTGGGAGAGAGAGAGAGAGAGAGAGAGAGATAGAGAGAGAGAGAGAGAGAGAGAGAGAGAGAGAGAGAGAGAGAGAGAGAGAGAGCTTACCTTCTTCGCAGCAGCCTTGACAATAGCCTCAATGTATTTGTTCCAATTTATGTTGTCTGTGAATGTTGACCCTAAGAGCCTGAGAGAAGTACTTTCATATAGTGTATCATTATCCATGACAATCCGTGATCGAGGTTTCTTTTAATTAAAGAAAATAAGCTTAGTCTTGGCAGCATTGAATGTCACCACTCAATTACGGCCCTATTCCATATTAGATATGCGTTCATTAGTTTTACCCTCATGTCTGTTATAGAGCGTGGTGTTATCAGCAAATATACCCATCTCAGAGGCTGTTTTATTAGGGAGGTCATTTATGAATATCAGGAGTAATAAAGGTCCAAGGATTGACTCTTGTGGCACACCCACATTTATATCATATGGTTTTGATGTACGACCATCAAGGTCAACCTTGAATTTTATCTTATCTAAGAAAGATATGATTATGTTAAGTATACTATATAACTTGATTTTCATGAGAAAACCATCATGTCAAATGCATTAAGTCTAGCGCTACTGACCTAGCTTCTTCTGCCTTATCCAAAGTTTCGTATGTTCGGAGATTACAGTTAGAATATCTGCAGTAGAACGAGTTTGTCTAAATCCGTACTATCGGTCGGATAAAAATTTATTGTCTGTGAGGTGGGAGAATAGTGCTTGATTGATTAAGGACAGAAAGATTTTGAGGATAAGAGGTAGGGGCTAATATGGTGATAATTAAGTGGGTCAGTTCTTTCGCCAGAATTCTCGTAAACTGATACAACAGAAGCAATATGCATGAATTTAGATGAGAAAATGGCAGGGCAAAAATAGCAAAGGTAAAAATGGCAAAAATTGATAAATAGGAAAGATGGCAAAAGTAAATAAGAAAAAAATGGCAAAAAAAAAAACAGATGAGTTTATTAAATCTTGGATGAGAACATAAAGAGAAAACAGAAGTTTGTCAAATTAAAAAATAACATTCAGTTAAAGTCCCCCTCAACTCCATGAGATTTTACTTTTAGGCTATTACGCCTGAATAGTGAACACACAGAAAAACTTGGGAAAACACAATTATAGTTTAAAGAGGAATAGTCCATTTGATAACGGCTTCCGGTATTTAAATTAGAAATCGATATTAACAGTGGTTATCGGCAAACAATTTCTCGTTGTTTTTGTGCACTTAGAGTTAGTTTTTTTATTTCACTCATTTGAACACGTGGGAATCAGTAATGAAGGCGATTAACAACAACAACAACAACAACAACAAAATCATATATTGGATACATTGTGACGTATTTTGTAGTTGTCATTACCGAAATACGTTTTTTTTTTGTGTAAAAAATATTTCAAAAAAATGGGTGAAAAATAAAGCAAAGTCTCTTGAATAAAAGCAAAGTGACAATAAACAAAAGGGAGGCAAAATATAAAAAAAGGAGCAAGTGAAAACCGGGACCCGAAGAGAATATCCTTTTAGTCACGTTTATTAAAAGAATTAAAATGCTGAATTACTTTTACTTCCCAAAGCAAGGGTTAACAATTACCGAATTATAAAAATAAAAAAGTAGAACATTAAAAGAATTTGAGAAACTAATTCTAGATTAATTCTATCAAATGGAACGACAAATTTAAATTTATTGTCGAGAAGATAGTAACAAATTAAAAATGGGAAAATATACGTTGCCCCTTTTAAAATAATGATACAGAAAAAAGTCTGATATGTAAAACCTGATAAGAAAGAAACATGCAAAAAAGGATCTTTTAAAAATGTTCTCTTTCTTTCAGTCCTTTGCTTTGAAAGGCACTCTCTCAATCTTTTAGAACCTTCTGGTGCTAATGTTTTTTTTCTTTAAACATAAAAATGTCTTGGTGAGAAGGGAATTTTGATAGAATTATCTTCCAAGACGGTCTCTTTCCTTAAATTACTTTTATGGATAACACATGTGCCGATAATCTGCGCGTAGACCGACAAATTTAATTTCTGTTTCTTACAGAAAAATATCTCCAAAACCAACGGGTATCATCCGTTAGTCCTTTGAGACTGATAGTTTCCCAGTTGGTAAAACCTCGTTGCCTTATAATTAACTGGGAATGAAATTGTAACGTCAACGTTACGTTTAACGTAAAAAAAGGTTTTCGACGGAATTTGAGAAGCCTAACGTCTTCTGGTAATGCCGGCTAACTCGAAACTGAGGAAAACGGGCAAGAATCCCTTCCTCTCTCTCATCCCCACCCCTGACAGCAAAGGGAGGTGACTGCTGGGATAGTTGACGATGATGAGAGGCAAAGAATATCAGCGCTACTGCCACCGCCAGCCACACCAGGTGAAGAAGTATAGGCATCCTACTTAACAAAGGCAAACAAAGGCCGAATCTCACCCTGCCTCTTGGTACCACTTGTTGGCTGCTAGGATTAAAAACAAAATTCTCAAAATTCTTACTATGATGTTTAATATTTTAAATGTTGTTAGATTTTTATTTTATAAAAAAAAAACTATTGGACTATTCAAAAACTATTTAAAATGTTTTCACAGAAAAAGAAAACACCTCAATTATAAAAATAATAAATTATTTCAAAATATATTTTTCAAATAAAAAATATCATTTGTAAGAAGAAAACATTCAGATTAAAAAAAAGTTTCGTTTAGTTATACACACAAAAAAGTAAACATTTCAAATGATAAATAACAGTTTTATTTTGGTATTTGTTAATATCAAAACAATGAATAAAGCAAATTATTAATTCCAATACATCCGAATTCGGTAATTGAGCATAACACGGTAGCGTAACTTTCAAACACTTCGTGAGAAGGCGCTCACATCGCTCAATTGAAGTATGGGAGCACAAAATAGAAACAATACCTCCGCTCTTTTCTAGTGTAGAAGACATTGATAATGTAGAGGAATTTTCCTTGGAATGACCGATGCGTGTCAAAAGACTAAGTATCTTATTGGAAGTGAATTAAAATTTTAACATTGATTAGGTTTTAAAATTAAGCAGAGAAAAATTGTTTACCACAACGTTGTAAATAAGAAAGGGCGTTATTCATTGAGGATCAAAGCGAATGTGCTATAATCCTATATATAATATTTTGATTGCAGAAATTCCCCTCTGGATCAAATTACCGTAGGTTTGCAACAACAGATTCCACATACAAATTTATTATCTAGACTATTAGCCACTACATTATGTAACTTTACAAATTCATTATTGACAGGTTTAGGCCTTATAATAAAATCCTACAAATCACCCTAGGAGAGAAATCATCACTATTGCAAATACCATTAGAGGAAGTAGTTCCTATTTTTCTCTCTAATTCATAACTGCTCTCACCGCCCCACTCAACGCCGCGTAAAATTACACACAGTAGACTTGTATTGCCCCGTCACCCTTATTAACTGATTCATAAACTCATAGAAATAACGTTCACTTCTGCTTTGCAGATTCACAAAATAATGATTTCTCGCTTAGGTCATTTCACCCTTTCTCATTGGATGCCAGTTGTAATTCGCTTATTCCAGATTTTTAACGAACGCTCACTGCTTACACAACATGGCGTCTGCACGACAAAAGTTATACCAAATTGTTAGACCATATACACACATGAAACCAAAATTAAGTTTAGCTTGTTTACTTCTTGGCCGCTCACATATATTTAAACATTTAACATTTTTATTTGTGGGTGTGGGGCGGTTGAGTTTCACTAGCTGGAGAACACAAAACAAACAAAACGTACTATTCTGTCTGTCTGTCTGTCTGTCTCTCAACAATGATAAGTGTGTTTCCTTATATAATTTGAAAGTAACAAACATTGACCACTACCAAAGAAAAAGCGTGAAAGAACAAGATTTTTACGATATTCACTTTAGAGGGGGACAATTTCCCAATCGCCCGCTCAGCGTTCCTTTTTGGATGGAAGGGGGGTTGTTGTTAATGCTTGCTTTGTAAAGTTTACGGGAACCTACTTTTTGGGAGGATGGGCCTATTTTCTTTTGTTTTCTAATTTCCGGCGTTGACAACTTTTTTATGCAGGGGGAGGGGGTAATTTTACATTAGATCCAACTAAAAAATTTTCTTGAGTATGACGAGTTTTGTAAGTTTTCCATTATACTCATTAAGACAAGGTCAAATGATTTGGCGCAGACAGGTAGTTTTCAAGATATAAATACCTGCATTCTGCCCCGTAATTCACTTGCGGAGGTTAAGGGTGTCTAATCCGACAGCCGTTCATACCATGGTGAGGTTGGGCGGTCTATTCCGAAAACCGTTCCTAACATAGAAAGGTTGGGGGGCATCAACAACAACAATCATACTTTACTTTTTGACGCGGTTAACGGAGCCTGCTAAATATTAATAAATGTATGGCAGAGTCTAAGCGTAGTAATATTTCAGTATATTATTTATAAATTTGTATAGGCAACTGATGACGTTAAATTTGAACTCAACTCCAACTCCTACTCCAAATCCAACTCCAAATCCAACTCCAACTCCAAATCCAACTCCAATTCCAACTCCAAATCCAACTCCAACTCCAACTCCAAATCCAACTCCAACTCCAACTCCAACACCAATAGTTGGATTTGGAGTTGAAATTGGAGTTGGATTTGGAGTTGGTGTTGGATTTGGATTTGGGTTTGGAGTTGGAGTTGGAGTTGGAGTTGGAGTTGGCGTTGGAGTTGGATTTGGATTTGGATTTGGAGTTGGAGTTGGATTTGGATTTGGATTTGGGTGTGGAGTTAGAGTTGGAGTTGGAGTCCAACTCAAAATCCAACTCCAACTCCAACTCCAAATCCAACTCCAAATCCAACTCCAAATCCAAATCCAACTCCAACTCCAAATCCAACTCCAACTCCAACTCCAACTCCAAATCCAACTCCAACTCCAAATCCAACTCCAACTCCAACTCCAACTCCAAATCCAACTCCAACTCCAACTCCAAATCCAAATCCAACTCCAAATCCAAATCCAACTCCAAATCCAACTCCAAATCCAACGTCAACTCCAACCGATTTTCGAAGCTCTCAGCAATTGCCTGATCCGTCTCTTCCATTTCTAGATAGACCACTAGAGCACGTCCTTCCAAATACATTGGTATTAACGTGGCTACATCCTCGATCTTCTGCAGACTTGCCACTAACTTCAGCTTGTTAAGCTACGCAACCACGTCACCTCCAGGAAATGGCCTAAGGATATCGCTGCTCAATCTTACTCAGTCACCCATTTTTGTCACTGCGCCGAAATAGCTTGACGTTAAATTTGAACTCAACTCCAACTCCAACTCCAACTCCAAATCCAAATCCAAATCCAACTCCAAATCCAACTCCAAATGTTCTCTTCTCTCTGCACTTTCCACACTAAAACGCCCAAAATAAAGAATACGGCTCTTTTATAGAGAGACCCAACCACATACATACCCCCTCCCCTCATTCCTCACATCACGTGATCATCAATCCATAAATACCAGGGGGCGGCCATTTTATTTTCTCTTTTTTTTTTCTTTCCTAACACGAGCCGCACGATACATGAGATAAGGTTCTTCACTTTTAACCACAACTGATTTTCTAATAGTTTGTTAAAGGGAAACTTATTCCCAACTCGCATTTAGGTAAAAATGCACTTTCGTAAATAATTGACTTCATTCAAAACGTATCGCAAAAACAAAAACAAATAACATCTATATAAATCACGATACATCCAGACAGTCGAGCGGTATGGACGCGCGTATAAAGGGTTTAGGCTCATTACCGCAAGGTCTCAATTTCGAATTTCGCTAGATTCAGCCACTCTGATGAGTCGTAGACGACGAAACACGTGTCAGTTGATAATTATATTTTAAAAACAATATTATGCCGCTCCCCATGTGGGGATACTAAGTTGGTTAAAGGGAAAATTATTTCCAACTCGGATTTAGTTAAAAATGCACTTTCGTAAATATTTGAATTCATTCAAAACGTATCGCAAAAACAAAAACAAATAACATCTATATATATATATATATATATATATATATATATATATATATATATATATATATATATATATATATATACTAGCTGTACCCTGCCACGCGTTGCTGTGGCTTAATTTCGTGTAATGGAAAATTCTAATAATAAGAGAAAATGCATGTTTCTTATATTCTTAGTACAGCAATCCACTCCAAAAAAAAAAAAAAAAAAAAAAAGGCGAAAATGAAAAAAAAATATGGTACTCTTGCAGAATTGGATCCGGATCCTCGGGAGTTACCATCAATTATGGCTTGGGCTCGACCAACATTCAGTGGATTAAGCCGAAAGTTGCTAAACCATTGAAACGCTAAATAGTTTTCTTTTTTATTGTATTAAAAAAATGTGAGTTTTTAATTAATATTTGGGTAAGGGGGGTGTTACTATACACAGATTCGAAAAAGTTGTTCAAAAACGAATAAATAAAAGCAAAGGTAAGGTAAATTACGTTTCTATCTAACTGGATAATTTTTTAGTGTTTTTATTTAATGTAAAATGTTTAATCGGCTAAAAAACGCAGTGTTTATCTATGTATTTGAAAAAGACGAATGGTCGTGGACTCTGTTGAATACGTTAAGTTTGGAAAAATCAGTTAAAAACTATACAAAACAATGTCAGACACCTACTGATTATATGTTATTGTGACATAGGCTGACATATTCGGTGGGTTTCTGATAGTATTTTGTTTATTTTTTTTAGTTTTAAACCATTTTCTCAAACTTAACATCATCAACACTGTCCACCACCGTTTGTATTTTTCAAATTTCCAAGTTTAAAGTTTTATGATATGTTTTTTTATTCAATTGTAAGGTTAAAGTACAGAATAGATACAAAACACCCTCCCCTCCCCATGTTAAGAAGTGCTTTTTAAATAATAACGTTATTATTTCAGCACGGATCATTCTCGACATGATTACCTAATATTTTTTTCAGCCATCCTTACCATAGAGAGGGGATCGTGTTTTGTAACTATTCTGTGCTTTTTGAACTAACAATTTATTATTAAAAAAAGATATTGTGAAATTATATAAAAAAAGATATTGTGAAAGTTGAATTTAACTTGAATCCCCCCCCCCCAAAAAAAAAACAATGTGAACGGCGCGTTCAACATTGTAGCCGGACCTTATTTGGCAATAAGGTCACGTGAGTCGATTAATGGGAGCTAATGCACTTACTGATCCGCGCTATTTTTTAAATCGTATTTCCAAGCTGAATTAAAGGTTTATGTTTTTTTTGGTATTTTTTTTTTAGATTAGGTCCACCTCCACAACTTTCTTTTAAATGACGACTTTTAAAGGTTTCCGACTATGCTGAATACAGAAATCGCATTGAAATCTTGCAGAAATAAGTAGTTATCGAGATATAGATAGTTGTTTTATGCATTATATTATTTGGCGGCCATCTTTGTTACGCGCGTATATTTGTTTATGACGCGCGCAAGCGTGTAAAAAAGACCGCTGCCAGAGATTACAATGCATTATACAAATTTTTAATATCTCCATAACTACTTATTTCTGCAAAATTTCAATGCGATTTCCGTATTCAGCATAGTCGAAAACCAACAAAAGTCGTCATTTAAAAGAAAATTGTGGAGATGGACCTAATCTAAAAATTTACCGTTTTTTTTCATTCAATTGTCAGGTTAAAGTACAGAATAGGTACAAAACACCCTCTTCTTCCAATGTTAAGAATGGCGTTTTAAATAATAACGTTATTATTTTAGCACGGATCAATAAGTGCACGAGTACCAAATTTCTTGAAAAGCATTCATATTTACTTATATAAAAACAATTTCTGTAAAAAAAAGAAAAAACGTGCACTTTCAATCTTTGTTAAAAAAGGTTTTCTTGAAAAAACAAAACAAAAAAATACGATAAAAAAGCAAAGAACAAAACGTTAATCGGTATTTATGCAGAGAGTGATCCGTGCTGAAATAATAAAGTTATTATTTAAAAAGCCGTTCTTAACATGGGGAGGGGAGGGGGTTTTACCTAATCTGTACTTTAACCTTACAATTGAATAAAAAACATATCATAACACTTTAATTAAACGTGGAAATACGATTTAAAAAATAGCGCGGATCACTCTCTGCATTAGCACCGAAAGTAGAGAATAGTTAGAAAACATCCTCCCTCTCCATGTTAAGAATAGCTTTCTAAATAATGTTAATACTTCAGTACTGTTCCTTGTCTGCTTAAATTTAACTTTTGTTTATTAAATTGTTAGGTGAAAGTCCAGAATAGTTACAAAACACTCCTATCCCAATGTTAAGAATGTCTTTTTAAATAATAACATTATTATTTCAGCACGGATCAATAAGTGCACGAGTACCCAATTTCTTTAATAAAGAAAAAGCATTCATATTTTCTTATGTAAAAACAACTTCTGTAAAAAAAAAAAGAAAAAACGTGTACTTTCAATTTTTGTGAAAGGTTTTCTTGAAAAAAAAAACAACAAAAAAATACGGTAAAAAAAGCAAAGAACAAAACATTAATCAGTATTCATGCAGAGAGTGATCCGTGCTGAAATAATAACGTTATTATTTAAAAAGCCGTTCTTAACATGGGGAGGGGGTTTGCACCTATTCTGTACTTTAACCTTACAATTGAATAAAAAACATATCATAACACTTTAATTAAACGTGGAAATGCGATTTAAAAAATAGACAGATAACTCTCTGCATTAGCACCGAAAGTACAGAATAGTTAGAAAACATCCTCCCTCCCCATGTTAAGAATGGCTTTCTAAATAATGTTAATGATTCAGTACTGTTCCTTGTCTGCTTAAGTTTAACTTTTGTTTATTAAATTGTTAGGTGAAAGTCCAGAATAGTTACAAAACACCCCTATCCCCATGTTAAGAATGGCTTTCTAAATAATAACGTCATTATTTCAGCGGGGTAGCTTCTCTGCATAAGTACCATGTTTTGTTTTTAAATTTTTAGGTGAAAGGACAGAATAGTTACAAAATACCATCCCCATGTTAAGAATGTCTTTCTAAATAACATTATTTCAGCACGGTATTTTCTATGCATACGTACTATCTATTTTTGTTTATTAAATTGTTAGGTGAAAGTAAAGAATAGATGCAAAACTCCCTCCCCATGTTAAGAATAGCTTTCTAAATAACGGTATTATTTCAGCACGGTACCTTCTCTGCATAAGTACTATCTTTTGTTGGTTATCCTGACGCTGTGCACTTCTTTATTTATATTGGAATTGACGTCACACAAATTTTATAATACGGATGGCTACAATTGTACAAATAATTTGTTTTATTTTTCTTTCATTTTGAGCTCCTTTTTTCTCCCGTTTGTTTTTGTTTTCTACAATTAATAAACCAGTTTACAAGTAAAAAATAATTTGTTTTAGCGAATTTAATTTTTTTGCTCTCCCATTTGTTATATTGGTATTTGAGCGGAGAATCTAACATTTCTTTTCATTTTGAGAATTTGTTTTAGTTTTTAATTACTAACACAGCGGAGAATTTAACTCCCCCCCCATTTCTTATTTTGAGCGGAGAATTTATTTTATTTTCATCCGACGTTACCTTTTATAGGTACTCGTGGCCACAAAGTGGGTGATCATTTTACGCTAAATTATTATAGAAAAGCGATCCCTCACTTTTTAAAACTAACATTTCTTCATATCTTGGAAACTACTCGTTTGCCGTAATTTTAAACGTTATTTTCGTTTTCAGCGACCCCGAAAACCGTTAAGAGTGGTAATTTTAAAGGAATTTTCGAGGGTAGAGTAATTCTTCATATTTACCTTTTTTTAATTGAATTGTTAGGTGAAAGTACAGAATAGTAACAATACACCCTCCCCTCCCCATGTTAAATAATAGGTTTCTAAATAATAGCGTTAAAAAATAGCTCGGGTCGTAAAGTGCAGGAGTACCTGTAAAATGTAACGTCGGATCGGAAAAAGAGCTCAAAATGAAAATAAAACAAATTCTCCGCTCAAAATAAGAAATGTGGGGGGGGGGGGGAGTTAAATTCTCCGCTGTGTTAGTAATTAAAAACTAAAAAAAATTCTCAAAATGAAAAGAAATGTTAGATTCTCCGCTCAAATACCAGTATAACAAATGAGAGAGAAAAATAAAACAAATTATTTTTACAATTATAGCCATCCGTACTATAAGATTTGTGTGACGTCACTTCCAATGTAAATAAAGAAGTACACAGCGTCAGGATAACCCTTTTGTTTATTAAATTGTTAGGTGAAATTATAAAATAGTTACAGAACACTCTCCCTTTCCCATGTAAAGAATGGCTTTCTTAATAGCGTTATTTCAGCACGGTACCTTCTCTGCATAACTATCATTTTTTGTTTATTAAATTGTTAGGTGAAAGTATAGAATAGTAACAAAACGTCCTCCCCATGTTAAGAATGGCTTTCTAAATGACGTTATTATTCTATTATTATATTATTATGGTACTTTCTCTGCGTAAGTACCATGTTTTGTTTATTAAATTGTTAGGTGAAAGTACAGTACTCATGCAGAGAGTGATCCGTGTTGAAATAATAACGTTATTATTTAAAAAGCCATTCTTAACATGGGGAGGGGAGGGTGTTTTGTACCTAATCTGTATTTTAACCTTACAATTGAATAAAAAAACATATAATAAAACTTTAATTAAACCTGGAAATACGATTTAAAAAATAGCGCGGACCACTCTTTGCATTAGCACTACCAACCAATCTTATATCGAAAAACAAAAAAACAAAACAAAACAAAACTCAAGAAGCAAGCGACAAACTTTTTTTTGCCTTATATAATAAAGAAAAAATGTTTAAATTAAAAAAATTTGGAAGATAAACAAATGAATTATGTTTCTTTTGTTTTTTTTTACTTATTGAGTAAACAGAAAATGAAATCTACTGCCTCTCGTCAATTCGTGGCTGTGAAATGAATCGAACCGGAAGTTCAGTTTTATCAACAGAACAGTTTCGCACTAACGGTTACGAAAATATATTTATTTAATATCTTAATAATTCGCGAGGAAAATTTATTTTAATAACATAAAAACATCCCTCGACTCTAAAGATGGGTTGTCTGAAAATTTCAAATAAATTGGTAACGTAGAAATATGGTTTTATTCACTTGTAACGAACCAAATTTACATTTATATATATATACTAGCTGTACCCGGCCACGCGTTGCTGTGGCTCAGTTTGTTAAAATGGAACACATGTGAAAGTAGAGAAAAGTTTGATTCTTTTTTTCAAGAGAATGTACAAATTATTTATTTTTTTTAACAGATGTTAAGAAATAAACAGAAAAATACTTCCATCATTAATTATGCAAAAAAAAAAAAATGTTAGTGTTTCAATGTGCTTAGAAATTACGATAAAACTTGCTGAGTATGCACTGTTTTACGGTTGTTGTAAAATGGAACGGAAACTTAAATTTCGCTTCATTTTAATCTTTCTTAATTTTTTAATTGTGCCCCCCAAACGAATATAATCAAAACAGTAACATTCAAGAATTGTACTTTATGTATATAAAACACAAAATGGGTGTTTATATTACTGCACACATAGATTCGAAAAAGTTGTCAAAAAACAAATATATAACAAATAAATGTTATCAAAGGCAAGATAAGTTACTTTTCTGCCAAACTGGATATATTTTTTGTGTTTTTATTCAATGTAACATATTTATTCAGCTCGAAAAACATACAGTGTTTACCGATGTATTCGAAAATTCAAGATGGCGTCTCACACCCTCTTTAACACCGTAAGTATGGAAAAAGGTGTTATAAATAAAAAACTATACAAAATACTATTAAAAACCCGCCGAATATATGTCAACCTATGTCACGGTAACATATATTGAGCGAGTTTTTAACAGTATTTTATCCGCGCCCCCCCCCAAAAAAAAACAAAACAAATTAGAGTGGTCGGTGTTCTGTAGTAGCGTATCTGGATATTTATCAAAAAAATATTTAGGTTTGGCTATAAATTCCTAAACACATTTCACCCTAAAAAATTTAGGTGACTGAAATAGGAATCTAATTGAATCTTTAATTTCCTGAATAGTATCCGATAATTCATTTTTCTTCGAGTTATATCGAATACATTAATACGGACTTTAGGGGCTTTTTTCGTAATGTTACTGTAAAAATTATTTTTTATTGTTACAAATTACGATGCTTTAAAAAAAGCAAAAATAAATTCTTGCGTTTTTTATTTACTACTGAAAACCATAACTTTAGTAAAGGTATTTTTTGTTTAAACAAAATAAAACATTTTCACCAAGAGTTAAGTAAAAATAATTAGTTCATTATATTCTGCGATCATTATTTGAAAAATACTGCAATTTTCATTAAAATTCGTTAATTTCCTGATTTTTGGTGAATTTTTAAGTAAAGGGAGGAATCAAAATGTGTATACACTTTGAGCGCCGGCATTCATTTTTCGACCACGTGTGGTTAATTTAAATTAAAGTTCAATCACATGGTTACATTATCAATAAACCCATTGAAAATTTACCGATATTGTAAACACATTCTGTTTACATTAAGCCTGTGGTGTTTTTTTAGTGATGCAATGTTGTCAACTGAGATTTAAAAAAAACCCGCGAGATCAGGAGAAAGAAATGTCCAGAAAATCGCTAGCCAGTTTGGCAGAAAAGTAACTTATCTTGCCTTTGATAACATTTATTTGTTATATATTTGTTTTTTGACAACTTTTTCGAATCTATGTGTACAGTAATACAAACCCGTGTACAGTAATACAAACCCCTTCGGGGGAGATTGGAATGCCCCCCCCACCTAAAATGTACTTGGAAAAATCGATTTTATAGTGAGATTTAAGAATGGTTAGTCGAAAAAAAGGTGAAAAACAAAACAAATTATCAATAAATAATTGTTACCAAAGGCAATAAATGCTACTTTTTTACTTACATGAATGAGTTTATTTTATGTTTTAAAGTATTTTCAAGCAATTTAATGCGGGTGTCTGGGTGCCAAATACCTCCAGATTTTCTAGAATTTCCCGCTAGATTGTAAACGAAATCTCCAGATCTAGCAGGAAAACCGCTAAAATTGTAACACTGGTCACGTGCCAGCCATGGTTCTCTCCAGAATGTGCTGCTGCCATTGCGCACAGAAATCACTTTTCCACTGTTTCCAACGTAATAGATGTATGAAAACTAAAGCAGCTTTCAGGACTGCCAGCAACCATTGTAAGAAAGTAATAAAGAATGCAAGAGAGTTGTATGCTCTATCTGTTAAGTCCAAAGTAGCTGAGCAGCGGCTTGGTTCCCACCAGTTTTGGCAAATAGCAAACAGAATCCTGAACAGAAGCGTGTGCTCCATCCCAACTATTATCAATGGACCTGAGGTAATCTCGTCAGCATCAGACAAAGCCAAACTCTTTGATAAGAACTTCGCAGCTAATTCTACCATTTGCGATCAAGGCTGCCAACCCCCAATATTTCCTCCTGTATCAGAAAACACGCTATGTGATATACGTATATCTGTACGTGATGTTGCCAAGCTAATCAAAAACCTTGATTCGAGTAAAGCAACTGGCCCTGATGGTATTCCAATTTAAGTACTCAAAAAACTTCAACCTGAACTAGCGCCCATACTTACAAAACTGTTTAAACGTTGTCTTAAGGAGAATAGTTTCCCATCTCCCTGGAAAATTTCATCAGTATGCCCTGTATTTAAGAATTCAGGTGATCGCTCATCCCCCTCTCAGTACAGGCCAATAAGTCTCCTGTGCGTCATGAGTAAGTTGCTGGAATCTGTATTAAATACAGAAGTAATCAACCATCTCAACAAAAATAACCTTCTTAGTGACACTCAATATGGTTTCCGTTCTGCTAGATCTACAGCAGATGTGCTTACAGTTATATCTCATAGGATTAGCAAATCTCTCGACGGAGGCAACCTTTCTAGGGCAATTACTCTTGACATATCTAAGGCCTTTGATAGGGTATGGCATAAAGGTTTACTTCATAAGATCTCTAGCTATGGTATTGCTGGAAATGTCTTCTCAATTATTAAATCATTTCTTTCTGATAGGTTCATAAGAGTAGTAGTTGAGGGGCAAAAATCAGAAGCTCACAGTATTAATGCCGGTGTCCCTCAGGGGTCCATCCTGGGCCCAACTCTTTTCCTGATCTACATTAATGATCTTCCAAATCACATCCTTACATCATTTGTAGACATCTATGCTGACGACACTACCATTATGGTAGCACATCTAAGACAGTAAACGACCAAGTTCTCTCCAATTCTCTCTCCTCTGATCTTGAGCACGTAGTACAATGGGGTAAAGAATGGCTGGTTACTTTTAATGCATCTAAAACCAAGCTTCTCTCTTTACATCATCAACATTCTGATCCACATCTGACATCAATTGAAATGAATGGCTCTCGTCTTCAGGAGGCCTCAAGTTTTGACAAACTTCTTGGCTTGACCTTTACTCCTGATCTTAAATGAAACACGTACATCAAATCTGTTGCCAAGGCCGCTGGAAAAATGGTGGGATCTTTCTATCGATCCGGTAGATATATCACTGCTGATGCTATTCTCTATCTATATAAGAGCCAGGTACGTCCAAGGATGGAATACTGTTGCCACATCTGGGCAGGAGCTGCTAGAAAGTACTTGGCCTGCCTTGATAGAGTTCAAAATAGACTTCGTAGCCTCGTAGGAGATGTCCTATTCTCTTCTTTACAACCTTTATCTCACAGAAGAGATGTTGCGAGTTTGTCTCTGATGTATCGTTATTTTCATGGAAAGTGTTCAACTGAGCTTCAATCTATGGTCCTCCCTCGCCAAACTTTCACAAGAAACACTCGTCTAGCTGTAAACACTATCAATAATTTCCCCCACTCTTTATCTGTGCCTAAACCTAAACGTAGATTCCATGAACAAAGCTTTTTTCTTAGAACTGCACGCCTGTGGAATTGTCTTCCGTTTTCCTGTTTCCGGCTGACTACAATATGATTGTCTTCAAGTCTAACGTAAATAAGTTCTTGATGAGCCGTTCCATATAAGTTATCAACTTTACCAAATTTTCATTACTAATGATTACTATAATGTCCAATTTCTACTGTACACTCTTTAACCCTTATCCTTGAGTGGCCTCTTCGCCTTGATAATGTGGTGATGCCTATGTAAAAAAAAAAAAAAAAAAAGGAAGCGGTAATAAATAATTGTCCCTAAATAAAAAAAATGACCTCTCGGTTCAAAGAAATCCAGCTATTTATCATAGAAAAATTAAGTATAATGTTATAATTAAAAAGAAATATATAAAAACACACATGGATATAGTAAACATATTATACCAAAACGTGGAAGCCATCCGTCCAGTGGGTTTTTAGACAATTAACTCCGAACGAACCAACATTTACATTTATATATATATATATATATATATATATATATATATATATATATATATATATATATATATATATATATGTATATATATATATATATATATATATATATATATATATATAGTAAAATCTCGGGATACGGTGGACCTAGGATAAGTTTATTTCAGGTTACGGTGTGGAATACGATGTTTTTCCGGCCCTGGTTATGGTATTTGCCTCGCCTTACGGTGTTATTTGTAACGTTATTTGATTATATACATGTGTACTATATACTTTACTGTAATTTGTTAGTTCTAATACCATATCCCTGGGTTCTATTATATATTTTTTATAGTAGAACCCAGTGATACGGCATTAAAGTGTATGTGTGTGTGTATACATGTATATATATGTGTGTGTATAATTATCTATAGGTGTGTGTAAGAAAGAGAGAGAGAGAGAGTGTGTACATATGTTTTCATGAGCTTAGTCACTTTATGGGAGTAGGCATTGGGTTGTTATTCTTCTTTCTTAAGATGTCCCTTTCCTTTACCTCTCACCCTTATAGGGATGATTAATCTGAGCACCTGTCACTATCCGTTATTGTTGCCAGGTTGATGACTCGGAACTTACCCTCACTGTCCCAGATATGTGGTCACCCGGTCACTGATTCAGGACATTGGAAGATATTTTTTCCATCCAAAGAGTAACGATTAAAACGCGTGCGTGCTCACGCACGCTCACATACAAATAACAAATGAAGAAAAACGCACGATATACATATATATATATAAATTTGTATTCCTGTCTGTTTATTTATTTGTTTGTTCACAATTTCATTAATATATACAAAAGGTACATTACTTTATTATTTCATTCATTCCTATATATAGTTTGAATCTTGCAAAATATACGATTAAGAGGTGACCTCATTTGCATTTACATTAAGGAAAATCGATTTTATTAAATAGCGGTGTGTTAGTTATTATTTATAGTGAGAGAATTGTTTTAAGTATTCGATGTAAGTTCATTATTTAAATTTTATTTATATTGATAACATATTTAATTTAATTTATTTTTACCGACATCGATATTTTTATAAACCGGTTTGAGTTATTTCCCCTGGACGCTAACTTTGCTCTTTTTGTTTTCTTTTTCGGCGGATATTAAAACTAAAAACTTTCAAGCATTATTTTTGGAATCAGTTTAAATAAAATAATTTCCGTGATTTCACAATTAACGTTGTAGTCCAGTGGGTTTTTATTTTAAAATAAACAAGCAATCCAATTCAACTACGATTCTTTATTTAAAACAAAAAAAAAAACTTTCATTTACATTTTTACCAGTTTTTAAATTCACATTTTTTGACATCGTAACTGCTATTTCTTTCTTTTAATTACACAATAAGTCAAAACTCATCATTTTTATAACATAAAAACATGTATTTCGGTTAACACAAATTCTATTTGTGTATTTTTAAAACTGAATTATTTACAGTTTATTTTCGTTACAACAGACCGTAATTACAATCTTTCTAGACTGAGGCAGCATTAAAGAAATCGCTTAAACTGGTATATAGTTATAAAAAGTGCTCAATATCCGGAGAATAGCTTCTTCTCTTCGTATCCCTTCTGCCGAAATATCCGGTGGAGAGTTTGTCACGCACTTCTTTTTTTCGGGGGAAGGTGGGTACATTTTCGTGTTTTCATTCATTCTTTAATTTTTGAAATTTTTGTTCGAGTAACGATGGAGTTGACATATGATAATGAAAACTGCTCAATATTCTTAGTATAGCGGATGTGGCCAAACTGAACTTCATGTCGACCCTGGCAACGCTGGATATCCATGCTCTTAAAAAATAGCGGATACAAAAATATTGATATCAAATATAAGTAACAAAACACCAATAACTATAATAAAATTAAAAATAGAAGAAAAAGAAATATAATCTGGTATACGGCGCCATACAATCAAAGGTTAAAAATAAAATTTGGCAAGAAATTTCTAGATCTTATCGAAAAGCACTTCTCTGCAACCAATCCGTTACACAAAATTTTCAATAAAAATAACCTAAAGTTATTATACAACTGCTGCGAAAATTTGGAGATAATAATTAAAGCACATAATAAAGAATATTAAATAAAAGCAATGAAGACAGCAACAAAATAAACAATAAAAAAGTGGACATGGCAAAAATAAAACTAACACTAAGGACACATATGTAACTAGTAGAAATAATAATAATAATAATAATAATAATAATAATAATAATAATAATAATAATAATAAACCAACTCCGGACAACTACAACCATAGTAGAAATAAAAATATAAATACTAATAAGGAACAAGATAAATGCAACTGTAGATCCCGCACACTTTGCCCACTTCAAAATAAATGTCTAACCAAATGTTTACCAGGCCACAATATTTGCGAAATAAAACCCGAATAGCAAGAAATATTACGTAGGTATGACTTCCTTAGATTTCAAAACCCGATATTATGACCACAAAAGTACATTCAAAAATAAAAACACCGAATGAAAACAACTTTAGCAAACAAATACTAGGAACTCAAAGAAAGCGGACGTTCGCCGGTAGTCGAATGGAAAATAGTAAGACAAGTAAACACATGTAGAGACCTAGACGATCAATGTAAATTATGCCTTCATGAAAAATTTGCTATCCTATACTTTAAAGAACCCCAACATCTATTAAACTGTAGGTGAGAAATAGCGAACAACTGTGTACACAGTATAAACTTTACTCTAGGATAGCGATACAAAATAATTTTAAAACTAACAATAAAAATAGAAAATAAACAAATAAAATAGATATACATATACATAAATTATCATATATATATATATATATATATATAAACTAACATATAAAATACATTTAACCTAGGTTTAAAATAGGTCAGGACACTAGATATCTACGCTCCCCGCTAAAATAGCACACACACAAAGGAACGGGGGACCCGGAGGTCAACTGGGACTTTGTCCTGTAAGTGCCTGCTCATTGGCTGATTAGGAAAGGTGCGGTGGAAACTAGAAAGCTGACTGGCTAACTAAAAACTAAATAGAAGGTGCGTATATAAAACGCGAGACAACCACAAAATCCTTGCATAAGCCTGATGAATCCTAGCGTGGATTAAACGGGGGAAAATTCTGCGTAGATTAATGTCCATATATGTTTTATAACTTACTACCTAGTTCTACCTACGTATTGAGCACTGTTAAAGTAAATACTTAAAGTTTATGCATAAATTTATATTTTCGTATATTAATTTATGTGATTAAATGAAGTAGTAATATATATATATATATATATATATATATATATTCAATAAATAAAGCAAAGTATCTCCGTTGTATTTAATAATGTCTGCTTAAATAAACAAAATGCTGCCTAAATATACTAATTTCAAACTTTATATATATATATATATATATATATATATATATATATATATATATATATATATGAAAAGAAGTATAGATAAGACAAAGACATATATTGGTATGCATCGATTTTTATAGATGAATTGTCATAAGGGAATTAATCCTTGATTAAAAATATCAGCATTATTTCCCTTTAGTTAGTATATAATATGGTTAGAAAACCGACACTCTTTACTAAAACTTCGCCAGTTTATGATCAAAGAATGAATATGTTTTCTAAATTCTAGATATTATTCATCCCAGGTAACGCTGATCAATAAAATGTCAACTTTGTAGTTATTTGTTTTGTCGTGTTTGAGTTTTATTCAGAAATACAAACA
This sequence comes from Euprymna scolopes, assembly GCF_053919585.1. NCBI lineage: Eukaryota > Metazoa > Mollusca > Cephalopoda > Sepiida > Sepiolidae > Euprymna > Euprymna scolopes. Next base: position 39,973,368 of record NC_136503.1, read on the forward strand.
TATACACAGACAGTTGTCCTTTATATTAGAGATTAGCAACAATATTGATACTTAAGTCAGCTGCTGCTGATTGATGCTAGCATTTGCTTGAATTTATAATGAATGCCTTATCTTATTGGGATATTGAAACAACCACTGTCTATCTGTACCTAAATCAAAACAAAATTCTATAGAAAAAAAAGCTTCGTTTCTACACGTGGAACTCTGTTCTGCTAGACTACTTTCGAGCTAACTGCAACATGGTCGTCTTCAAGTCCAATGTAAATAAATTCTTTTTGAACCGCCCCTAAAATAATCAATTTATAACCAACTTCCACTACTATCGATCACTAAGTTGCTGTCCCAAGGAAAAAAAAAACATCTTACACTTATTACCCCTTATCCTCGAGTGGCTTTCAAGCAAGCGGTGAATCTCTTGTTAAAATAAAATAAGACACGTAACGTGTGTTATTATAATAGAGACTATTTGTTGTTATATTTTGATTTTAGTGCGAAGTAATCTATATACATCTATAAAAGTGAGAATGTGTGTGTGTGTGTGTGTGTGTAAGGACAGTTCTCAACCTATATAAACGAATTTTTGAACCACAGACTTGAAATTTAGTATATATGGTATTCAGACACGCGAAAAACTTTTTAATCTGTTTTCATCCAGAAAAAAGGGCTGCTAAAGGTGAAAATGGAAAAATTGGTACTTGGGAGTCATCTGATTTTTATCTGCTTGTCAACTGTTTCACGAGGTTTGAAAAAACTTTTTAAAGAGCGTGGCAAGCTGGTCTAATGTTTATCGTTCTTGATTCACTGTCTTTAGATGATAGTTTTGATTTTAACTGGAATATTTACTTACAAGAACTGTTTAGAAAAAACGTAATACTCGTATACTCATCTCAGTTTTGTTTCTTTTCTTTTTTTACTTAATTTTTTAAAAGGAATTCGGCCTTATGTTTAATACCGGGAAACGCGGGTACTTCTTCTAGCACCCAATAATTCTAATGGACGATGAAGGATAATATATTGCTTCCAGTTGTGAAACCGATATGTATCTCCTCGCCTCATCAGTATTTCTCATCTAAAGCTCTGATGAGTTTCCCTGATCACGTCTTTGTTTTCGTGTGCGAATCATTCCAAGCCATTCCGTTCCCGGGGGGTATTGGACAGCGGTCAACACGCACTGAAAATAATACCTGGTGATTTTTTTCTTTTTCTTTTTTTGTTTGAAAAAAAAAAAAGTCGTATAAAGCGCAAAGGAAGTTATGTTTGCTTGTAGAAGCTGGACGAGTCATCAAAATAAATTTTAACATCCTTTACATGGCAGTAAGATGCGTATAAAAATATGGCCACCTGATGATATTTCAGTAGAAAAAGTCTGGACCCCACGACACACAAATATATTATAGCCCCCCCCTTCACCTCCCGGAAAATCTTCTTTGAGAGATTGAACAAACGTCGAACTCTCATAAAATTAAAGATTGGTAATTATACTGCAAACAACGTTACAAATAAAGGTTTATTATTGATTAATAAAACTGTTAGGTCGTTCCGAAAGTAGTTTGAAATCGTCGTATACGTTACGTCTAATTCAGAACAGTTGTGTGTGGATTGGCTTCGAATAAGGCTCTTAACACCCGACGACCGACCACTACGCCCATCATCTTCAAGACTCTCGTCGCCGCTACGAAATTTCTTAAACCACCATTGTGCTGTAATGGTTCCTGTGCCAAACGCTTCATTGATATTGCGAACTGCTTCAGCAGCTTTTCGGCCTAGCTATAATTGAAATAAGAAAATTGTACCAATTTGCTTTTTTTCCATCTTGTATTCAACGTCCTGAAAAGAAGCTATACTTGTTTTAAAACGATTGTAATTGAAACGATTAGATAGGGCGAAAACGCTCTTTAAAATGATATATCAAGTAAAGGTATTATAATGAAAATTATTTGAAAATACATAATTTGAAATCAAGATAAAAAATTCCGCAAAAACTTTCTTCTCAACCTAATATTAGGTCGTTCAAAAAATAATGATCGGCATTGAGATTCTTTCAATTGAACAATGTGCACCAGATCGTCGGACACTGTTGAAATACTGGGAAAAAGTGCATTGGGAAGTGGGTGCCAGTGGCTAAGTGGTTACTAACACGGACTGACAACATGGATGTGCTAAGTTCGAATCCAGTTCGTTCCACATAACCACTTTCACTTAGAGATGTTGGTAACCTTCATGTGATCCCTCCTGTAAGTACCTAATGTATTTCTGGAAAGAAGTCTAAGAAAATATCAGGGAAACCAATACCCATTATAGAATCATCTGATTCATGCGAAATGAATGAATCAAATACTTTAGACATTTCTGACACACTTTTAAATGTATGTTTCATTCAACAATTGCTTTCAAATGTTCAATGTCAAAAGTGCATGGCCGCCATTTACTTTCTTCATCTACAAGGCTGCAATTACCACCATGGAATTTCTCAAACAACACGCATACTATCAAATGACTTTTGGTCTGTTTTCCTTATGTTCCATTGTAACATATATTTTTTTGAAAATGTTTTTATATTGTAAAATGTCTTAAATGTATGTAAATGTTATGTTTTTTTGCGACAGGATTTAAAAGTCATTATTAGGTACATACATTAGAATTGAAATGATCTAGGAGGAAATAAGATTAATTAAGACGAATGGTTGGCTTAGAAATCAGTTAGAAATTTAGAGAGGGGACAAAATAAATTGCGTAAACGGGTATTTAGAGAGTTTTCAGATATAATAAGCCGAAAGAAAGAAATTTTTTCTTTGACAATTAGTTTTTGTTTTTTTTATGATGCACATAACATTTTTCTAAGAAGAGTAACTTGGTAGGGAGATGATAAGCACTAGAGGTGCCCTTAATTCGAAAAATACAGATGGGAACCTGCGATATTGTGTGCTTTTAAAGTATGCCGCATGTAATGTTTTCGAGCAAGAGGAATAAGTCTCGACACAATAAGTTAAAAATGCAGGCGTTGGCCAGATACGAGAATTCTTATGAAAAAAGGGCTATGAAAGCCCGAAGGCTAATCACATATAGCATAATAAAGTGAGAGAAAAGTAAAATATACCGTAAGTACGTAGGAAGATATAACCTTGTATTTTTTTAGAGACGCATGAATGTGGGATATCTCTGCTGGATCTTGGAAGCTCTGGTAAGAGAAAAGAAAAATCACAAAAATCGGGCCATTAAATAGAATTTAGTGCGCAAATAGGTATTGTGGCGCAAAAGGTGTTAGTTAGTTTAGGGTGATATTTCTAGATCTTCATCAAGTTCCAATGTCAAAGCAAGGAAATCCGAGCGAATCAGCGGATGAAAGGTATATCTTAAACTTTGGAAGCCAACCACAAAGATAAATGAGCTTTAAGAATGTCCCAAAAAGATAAGTTAGTTACAAAACGAAAACAAAGCTCAAATTAATAGAAGAACCATACGGAAGAAAGGATCAAGGACACATTTGGACGAAGAGTCGTCGATTTCGTAAAAAGGTAAAATGAGACCTCAGTTTACGGCATAAGGGTGGCTGGATGAAGCAGCTGACGTGAGTTATAGGAGGTACTACCCTACACCCCAAAGAAATATGCAAGGGAGATCAGATAGAGAGTCTGGTCTAAAAAATTAAAATTATGAAGTCAGTTAGAAAAGGGATGACTTGGAAAAAAAAGTTTCGGTTATGTCTTATGGTGTCTGATCTTTCTTAGCCAAGTGGTTATATAGAAAAAAATGTACTAAAATTTAAAAATGCGTGCATTTTTTTTTTTGAAAAATGAGAGGAAGGGATGTTACATGATAAAGGGATGTCCCCTTTTCATGTAAGTAAAAAAATAGGAAATTAGTTAAATGTAAATGTGGAATAGGATAGTCAAGGATTCAAACTTGCAAAGCTAGATTTGGAATTGAAAATTCCAATCATAAGTTAAAATAAATACAGAATGTTATTGAAATAAAGAATGTGGAATTGCAATTGTTTAGCTTACATATCAGTTATTGGAAAGGAATGTAATGATGAAATTTGTTCTGTCATAAAAATTAAAATTAAAATAAGGAATTTAATCGTCAATTGAAATTGTAAACATATTTTGTAAACATGTTATTTTAAAAATAGGTTACTGAACTCGGGATCATGTCAAGTTTGGCAACGTGACGCATGTCATACAACGTGTTTTATGAGCACATGTTTAATCATGCAATGACGTGACAAGTTCTCATTATAGGTAGAGTTTTAGAGGCAGTCTGGGAGAAGAGTCGGAGAGAAGCAGAGAGGTTCAGACCGATTCTCCGTTAGAATCAAGGCACCCTCTAGAAGTGAGAGGGTTTTAGAAATAACCATGTAACAACTTGGAATCCCTGAGATAAAATCATGTCCGACCGGTCGAAGATGAAATAAAGGGCGTCAACATGTGTTTTTGTATCTGTTATTCCGTGTTGTTATTCAACAGAAAAGGTATTGTCCATTTATATTATAAGAACTTTGTGAAAATCATCATCTCAAAAATAGGTAAGAAATATATGTATCAATATTTATAGAAACACTCCAGTTCATACAGAACTGTCTCTCTCTTTATATATACCTGTTTATGTCTCCAATATGCTATCTCTTAGAACATGAACATCTTAAGACATATGAAAACTTAACACATGACCACTCCTAAGACTATCTCTATCACTTTAAGACTCACAAATATTATTGACAACAACAACAACAACAACAACAACAACAACAACAACAACAACAACAACAACAACAACAGTAGTCCTCTCCGAATAAGAATTACATGACACATTAGTAATTTGGTGAACGTGACTAGTTAACTCAAGCAAGGGTGTGTTTGAAAAAAAAATAGAAACTGGCGTTACCACGATACCAACGTAAGGGTCTATTACAACTAAATGATCACACAATGCGAAACAGAAAAAGAAAAGAAAAAAACAACGAAAGAAAAAAATTCAAAACGAAATAAAACAATAATTAAGAAGGAAAAAAGTGAAGCACTCACACATACGCAGTATTAAAGAAACAAATGAACACACATACACACAATAGAACAAAAGTATACAAGAAAATTAGAAAAAGGGCCGATATGCCGCAAATCGAAAACATACGTAATGAATGGAAAAAATGTTTTTTTCACCATGCATTTCATTCATTTAAAGATGTTTTAAATATACACACACGCACAAAGTTTAAGCATAAAAATAAATAAATAAAGAGATTGTTATGTTCAGATATATTACACGAGACGAAAAATTTTGTTTTGATAATTGTTGAATTCGGTTAATAAATTGTTTTGAAAATATGAACTCACACGAATACAGAGAAAGAAAAAGTAAGTCAGTATGTCATTCATAAAAATTTGTATCAAAAATGTCTTGCTGGATGAATGTTTACATATGTCAATCAACAAATTTCAAAAGTATTGTGTACTTAAGACTGTGTTTCGTTCGAAAACGAAAATACGCTATGGTAAAAATAAGATGCAGAAATGTGAAACTGTTAAACTTTCTAGCTTTTAATGAGGTTAATTGTTTTGTCTTTGAAAAAAGGGACACTTTATTGTTTTTGTGTTAACGGACTTTGCGTTACAGAAAAGAAAAAAAATTCTTTCTTTTCTTGAGAAAAGTTACAACTGTTTGTGAAAATCATACTTTAAATGTATAATATAACATATATTTTTTTGAAAATGTTTTTATATTGTAAAATGTCTTAAATGTATGTAAATGTTATGTTTTTTTTGCGACAGGATTTCAAAGTTATTATTAGGTACATACATTAGAATTGAAATGATCTAGGAGGAAATAAGATTAATTAAGACGAATGGTTGGCTTAGAAATCAGTTAGAAATTTAGAGAGGTGACAAAATAAATTACGTAAACGGGTATTTAGAGAGTTTTCAGATATGATAAGCCGAAAGAAAGAAATTTTTCTTTGACAATTGGTTTTTGTTTTATTTATGATGCACATAACATTTTTCTAGGAAGAGTAACTTGGTAGGGAGATGATAAGCACTAGAGGTGCCCTTAATTCGAAAAATACAGATACGAACCTGCGATATTGTGTGCTTTTAAAGTATGCCGCACGTAATGGTTTCGAGCAAGAGGAATAAGTCTCAACACAATAAGTTAAAGATGCAGGCGTTGGACAGATACGAGAATTCTTATGAAAAAAGGGATATGAAAGCCCGAAGGCTAATCACATATAGCATAATAAGGTGAGAGAAAAATAAAATATACCGTAAGTACGTAGGAAGATATAACCTGGTATTTTTTTAGAGACGCATGAATGTGGGATATCTCTGCTGGATCTTGGAAGCTCTGGTAAGAGAAAAGAAAAATTAGTTAAATGTAAATGTGGAATAGGATAGTCAAGGCGTCAAACTTGCAAAGCTAGATTTGGAATTGAAAATTCCAATCATAAGTTAAAATAAATACAGAATGTTATTAAAATAAAGAATGTGGAATTGCAATTGTTTAGCTTGCATATCAGTTATTGGAAAGGAATGTAATGATGAAATTTGTTCTGTCATAAAAATGAAAATTAAAATAAGGAATTTAATCGTCAATTGAAATTGTAAACATATTTTGTAAACATGTTATTTTAAAAATAGGTTACTGAACTCGGGATCATGTCAAGTTTGGCAACGTGACGCATGTCATACAACGTGTTTTATGAGCACATGTTTAATCATGCGATGACGTGACAAGTTCTCAATATAGGTAGAGTTTTAGAGGCAGTCTGGGAGAAGAGTCGGAGAGAAGCAGAGAGGTTCAGACCGATTCTCCGTTAGAATCAAGGCACCCTCTAGAAGTGAGAGGGTTTTAGAAATAACCATGTAACAACTTGGAATCCCTGAGATAAAATCATGTCCGACCGGTCGAAGATGAAATAAAGGGCGTCAACATGTGTTTTTGTATCTGTTATTCCGTGTTGTTATTCAACAGAAAAGGTATTGTCAATTTATATTATAAGAACTTTGTGAAAATCATCATCTCAAAAATAGGTAAGAAATATATGTATCAATATTTATAGAAACACTCCAGTTCACACAGAACTGTCTCTCTCTTTATATATACCTGTTTATGTCTCCAATATGCTATCTCTTACATGAACATCTTAAAACACATGAACACTCAACGTATGAACACTCCTAAGACTCTAATCTCTCACTAAGACTCTCTTAAGACGAACAACAACAATACAGAATATACGTCATCTTAATAATACCACCAGTATATAACATACGCACATATTTAATACGTTCTAATAATAACACCCAGTATATAACACTAACAGTATTTTGGATAGTTTCTTATTTTTAACTAATTTTCCCAAATTTAACGTGTTCAAGAGAGCGTCTGGCGTCATTTGTAATTTTTCAATGCATCGATAAACACTGTATGTTTTTCGAGCTGAATAAACATGTTACATTAAATAAAAACACTAAAAATTATCCAGTTATGCAGAAAAGTTGCTTATCCTGCCTTTGATTACATTTATTTGTTATATATTTGTTTTTTTTTTGACAACTTTTTCGAATCTATGTGCACCTCCCCCCCCACCTTCTTTATCTTGGTTGGCCGGTGCTATAAAACCAAAAACAAAATAGAAGTTAAATATTGTGTGTAACATCAAATTAAATATTGTGTGTAACATCAAATTAAATATTGTGTGTAACATCAAATTAAATATTGAAGATAAGAAAAGGCCACAATTGTCGTTCGATTGTTTTGCATTTTTTTTTTTTTTTGTAAATCGTATATCTGTTTGCTAAGCTAAAAAATGAATGCAAACCCAATTATTTCCGAATAAATTAATCGAAATTAAAATATATATGTTGTGGGGACTCACCCACGCACTAGAGATGAACTCTTCCGAACTATAGAAATAGACTGAGAAATACGACTCTCGGCGTGGTTAGTGTACGTCGCAGTTAATGTTAGTCGGGGTTCCAATCTTAAAATCAGTCCGACAGAAGCTGGGCCATTTCGATGGCCCTATTGCTGTCGGATTGATGCAAAATGTTCTGTGTAGTCCTAGGACGTTCACTCTCCTAGACCTTGTCTGCCAGTTTTGGGAAGGAGCAAGTTTATCGCTTATTGCCTGAGACGTCATCACCGGGGAATGCCGACGGGGCTACTTAGGCATATATTTGCAGGGTCGAAGTGCTCCTTCTTTTGAAGCGCTGACTTATTTTTCCCACCTTCCGACCTTGTGTCACATCCTCTCGCGGTGGGAGAGAGGTAAATATCAATCTGTTTGACTTTCGAGAAGAGGGTTTATTGCTTCTTGTCTTAGGCACCTTCACTAAGGAATGTCGATGGGGTTACTCAGATTTATGTTTGCAGTCAGAGAGCTCCTCCCCTTGAGACGCTGGCGGTATGTGCTACGACTGTTGCTCTTTGTATATTCTATTTTTGTTTCAATGTATTTTCCCTTTCTAACCCATATCGTGTCCGTATTTGAAATTTTACAAAAAGGGTATTCAGAGATAGGGCAAGCTTTTTAATCGGTTTTGATCGAAAATTTTTAGTTACCAATATATAAATGTATGTATGTTTGCATGTCTGCCTAAAACTTTCAACAGGGGCGGCGCATTTTACCAAGATCAGTATCGTTTTTAAGATCGCCCTTCCAGACGACGAATATCGAAAAATTGGCTCAAAACATTAATGTCTTCACCTTCAACTGGGCACTTTTCAACAGGGGGGGGGGTCGCTTTTTTCGCCTATATTTTTTAAAAGTCATGTTCTCCTTTCGATTTAATTAAAACCTACGTCACTTCCGGTGTGGCGGTGGTCGTAACAGCAAAGACGTCAGTTTTTTCCCGTTCTTTTCCTCCTTCGCGGTACGGGTTCGAGCCTGCCTTCCTACTACCACTTTTGTTTTTGCTCAACATACATATCCAAACACCCGGGTACCGCCGGCTGAAATGCTAGTATATACTCCTACAAATTCGTTTTTCTTCCGTGTGTATTGATATTCGTATTAAAAAACCCTCTTTTCTATTTATTTAAAAAGAAAATACAATTTTCTTATACATGGGTTGTGGGATTGCATTCACTTGCAAAAGATCTAGCTAATTTGCATATTCTTTTAAACATTCATTTTAATTAATTCCCTAATAGGTTTTCGGATTTCTTATGGGATGATCATCTTTCGTTAACTATTACGTGTAATTATATTCATGCAGATATTCTACTTGATTTATACTTGCATAATATTTACGTAAAAAGTTTGTCTCACTTTCATCAAGGCCAGATGTTTTGGGAAATATCAGATATTTTGTAATTTATAGGAAAAACTAGGAAAACAAATGACTATGATTGAAACATTGGTAAATGTGCAGTATCTTTGAACCCTTAAAATTCCTTGAAAATTACTACTAAGAGAGCACTGAACACGAAAATAACGTTTAAAATTTCAGGGAACAAGTAGTTTCCATACTATGAAGAAATTATAGTTTTAAAAATGGGTGATCACTTTTCCATATCACTTTTACGTAAAATGGACACCCCCTTTACAGCCACATTTTATGTTATGTTTTTTTAGGGGTGGTGCTTATTTGGTAATTGTGGCCTGGTACACCGACACAACACCTACCTTAATAAAACTTGTTTTCTGCAGGTAGTTGGGTCTACTGTAAACGAGTATCGCATTTAAATTTTGCACAAATAAGTATTGTATTTTTCTATTTATTATAAGTGTGTTTTTCTATTTATTTAAAAAGAAAACACAACTTTTTTTTTTACACAGTGATCACCACTTATCAAAGCCCGGAAGCCACTCAGTGATAAGGGTTATTGCAAGTACATTACGTTAGTGTGGAGATTTGATGAAGTGTTTACTTAAGGGGGCGGTTCATTAGAAATTTGTTAACGTTGGACTTGAACACATCCAAGTTGTAGTTCGGTGGGAAGCAGGCAGACGGAACAGAGTTCCACAGGCGTGCAGTTCTAAGAAAGAAGCTTTGTTCATGGAATCCACGTTTTGATTTAGGTACAGATATAGAGTGGGGGAAATTTTTCACAGTGGATTCAGCTAGACGGGTGTTTTTCGTGAAAGATTGGCGAGGGGGGGGACCAGAGATTGGAGTTCAGACGAGCACCTTCCATGGAAATAACGATAAAACAAGGATAGGCTCGCAACGTCTCTTCTGTGGGAGAGAGGTTGCAGGGTAGAGAACAGGGCATCCCCCACTAAGCCACGAAGTCTATTTTATACACTGTTAAGGTAGGATAGGCTATTTTTAGTAGCTCTTGCCCAGATATGGCAATAGTATCCCATCCTTGGACGTACTTGGCTTTTATATAGATAGAGAATTGTATCAGTAGTGAGATATCTTCTGGAGCGGTAGAAGGATCCCACCATCTTTCCAGCGACCTTGGCAACAGACTTGATGTACGTGTTCCATTTCAGATCAGGAGTAAAGGTCAAACCCAGGAGCTTGTCAAAACACGGGGCCTCACCTAGACGAGAGCCATCCATCACAATTGATGCCAGATGGGGATCAGAGCGTTTATGATGTAAGGATAGGAGTTTGGTTTTGGATGTAACCAGCCACGTCTTACCCCACTGAACCACGCGCTCGAGATCAGAGGAGAGAGAATCAGAGAGAACTTTGTCATTTACAGCCTTTGATGTGTTGCCGTAGATGGTCGTGTCATCAGCATAGATGTCAACGAATGATTTAAGTATGTGTTTAGGGAGGTCATTGATGTAGATCAGGAAGAGAGTTGGGCCCAGGATTGACCCCTGAGGGACTCCAGCATTTATATTGCAGGCCTCCGAGTTTTGTCCATCTACCACTACTCTTATGAGCCTATCGGAGAGAAATCATTTAATGATTGAGAAAACATTTCCAGTTATACCGTAGCTGGAAATCTTGTGAAGTAGACCCTTATGCCATACCTTGTCGAAGGCCTTTGATATGTCAAGAGCAATTGCCCTAGAAAGGAAGCCTTTGTTAAGAGATTCGCTAATCCTGTGGGATATAACCGTCAGCACATCTGCGGTAGATCTTGCAGAGCGGAAACCATATTGTGTGTCACTAAGAAGGTTGTTCCTGCTGAGGTGGTTGACTATTTCTCTATTTAATATGGATTCCAGCAACTTACTCATAACACACAGGAGACTTATTGGTCTGTACTGAGAGGGAGATGACTTATCACCTGAATTCTTAAATACAGGGCAAACTGATGAGGTCTTCCAGGGAGTCGGAAAGCACTTCTCCTTAAGGCAGCGCTTAAATAGTTTCGTAAGTATGGGAGCAAGTTCTGGTTGAAGCTTTTTTAACACTATAATTGGGATGCCATCAGGGCCAGTTGCTTTACTGGAATCTAGGTTCTTGATTAGCTTGGCGACCTCATGCACGGATATTTGTATGTTACCTAGCTTGTTCTGTGTTATAGGAGGAAATATGGGGAGTTGATGGCCTTCGTCGCATAGGGTAGAATTAGCTGCAAAGTTCTTTGCAAATAGTTTGGCCTTGTCTGACGCTGACGCGATGACCTCTGGTCCATTGATAATGGTTGGTATAGAACGCACACTTCTGTTCAGGATCCTATTTGTTATTTGCCAAAACTGGTGGGAACCAAGTCGCTGATCAGCTACCTTGGATTTAACAGACTGGGCATATAGCTCTCTAGCATTTTTTATTACTCTTTTACAGTGGTTGCTGGCAGTCCGGAAAGCAGCTTTAGTCTCAGTGCGTCTATTACGTTGGTAGCTATGGAAAAAGTGATTTCTGTGTGCGATAGCAGCAGCACATTCTGGGGAGAATCATGGCTGGCTGTTAGGTTTTTATTGGAATTTTTTAGATGGTATGAATCGGTCTATGCCTACAATTAACCATTCGGTCAGATCTGATACTATAGAGGACACTTTCTTTTTAAACATGGAGTGCAGAGGTAAATCAGACATGAATGTACGGAAGCTATCCCAGTCAGCCATAGAGTATCGGTATACAGTACGGTGGATGGGTACGTTTTTATCTTAACTGATACGACGGAGTGGTCGGAGGATCCTAGAGGAGAATGAACGGAACATGAACATGAGCTCAGGGAAGTTGAGAGAAAAAGGTCTAGGAGGCTTGCATATTGACCGGGTGTATAGGGCACACGGGTGGGTTCGCGAACAATCTGAGTGAGGTCATAAGCAATGGCAAAATCATGACAAAACCTCCCCTCATCGTCTGTCTTATTTGAATGGGTCAGCCATTCCACGTTATGGACGTTGAAGTCACCACAGATGTGGATGTTAGCCGAGGGATGTGCAGACAGTATGTGGTCTATTTTCTCAGATATGCTCTTAAAGATAGTAACTCCGCTGTTGTGGGGCCGATAGAGGGCAAATATAAATTCAGTGGTGTTAGCAAGTGCAACCCTGAAGCACATATAGGGTAAATTAGGATCTTCTCTAGAGATATCCCTGCCTCACGGGAAGCCATCCTTAATGTAGGCACATATTCCATGCCCATGGCGATCTTGGGGGTCAGATTTAGCTGTTAAGTTAGAGTATCCGTTAATTATAAACTCATCTAGGGAAGTGGTCGGCCCTATTCCAGTTTCACTTAGAAATAATATGTTCGGTTTCGTCTCCTGTAATTGGGTTTCAACCTCTGGAAGGTTGGAACGTAGACCCCTGATGTTGGAGAAGGAGACCTGATAGTAGGGGTCTACGTTGGAAGATGGGGTTCTAAGTTTAATTGAGTTTTTATTCTGGAGATATTTCCTGTTGAGGTTTTGAGATTTGTGGAATAGGTCGGCATACTTGGTTAGAGCAGTACAGAGAGGGAAAGTAAGAGAGAAAAAGACAGGAATTTTTTTTTGTAGCACACGAAAAGGTAAAGCCGTAACAATTACCCACTAGTATGGCTTCGAGAGGCCCTACCAGAGACTACTGCATGGTCCAGATCCACTCACCAAATGGCAATACAGCAGTCCCAGTACTTTGCGCCTGCTGAT